>NW_002476432.1:730890-742533 GCF_000189635.1 Tetrahymena thermophila SB210
TCTTATTTATTAAAAAAGAAGAAAAAAAAAAAATTTTAATTAATTAATTAAAAGAATCAAATTTTCAAACAAATAAAGTTTCCTATTTAAAAATAAAAAACTTTGGAAGAAAAAATATTTCTTAAATAGAATAAACTTTTTATTATTTAATAGTTTCCTTTAAAAATATAAAATTTAAAGAGTAGAAAATAAATATCTTTGTTCAAACACTAAATAAATATCAAAAATGATAATTTATATTATTTAGTTTTTTTGAAATATGAATTAATATAAATAACTAAACATTAGGAATCAATTTTAAAAGCAGAAAACTTTAATGATTCTCAGAATGTAAAGCTAAAATGATTTTAATTTACTCTATACTTTACTTGATATTTTTTTTCTTGAAAGAAAATATTATTCAATACCAACTTTTAAAGATAAAATTACAGTTTGATATTAGATAAATATTTGTTTGTATTATTTTTATAATTATCTTCTCACAATTTTTTTGTATCTTTAAAAAATTGTATCATTTAATTTCAAAAAATATTTTAATTTTGTTTTAGTAAGATGCATTAAGTTTGTTTAAACTGACTAAAAACTATTCAGTTTTTTTATATATTAAAAATTTGGTTTCATTTCCTAAATAAATAGTTTTTATTATAAAGATTAATTAATATGTTCTCATAACTTTTATTAATTCAAATATAACTTTAAGATAAATTGATCAATATGAATTTTAATATTTCAATGCAATTGCTTGTGTCTACAATAAGGAAATAATAAAAATAATAGAAAAAAGTTATAGCATCTATTTATTCTAATTTTAAATGTATTCAATTAATTTCATAGTTTAAAAACTAATGTAAAATAAAGTAAACTAAAATATTATGATTTTTCTATATTTCAGAATTACTATTTCGAAATTAGAAATAAAGTGAGTCAAGTGTTACTTATTATTGTAGTTTCTATATTTCTGGATTTTTCTAATTTTATTTCTTGAAATATTTTTGAAAATCTCAAAATTTAACATCTCAATAAAACCTTAAAAATTTAATGAGATGAATAAATTTTTATTTTACAGTATTTTCATTTAAACATATAATAAAATGTTTTTGACTTTGTAAAGTATTTAAATAATTTTATATATTTTTTATGGCTAAGTAGAAGAAAAAATTTAACTTTTATACAAATTAATTAATATGTGTTTATTAAAAATACTAATAATTAAACTCTTTTAATAAATAGTAATCAAATATAATTATTAAAACCTGTCTACAACAAAAATCTTAAAGAACGGACTAAAAGCAAATTTAAACAATGAAATCTGAGAAATTTTGAACTATTAAATTATAATTTATAAATAAAGAACAAAATATCAAACAAAAAATAAAGAAAATGAAAATCACTCAAGTCATCTTGTTAACAGCTATAGTTGCTTTATTGGGAGTACCTATTATTTACTAACTTGCTTAAAATAAAAAAAGTAACTTAAACAGTGCTGACTGCTTAAAATGTGATGAAGCTGATTTTAATGGTGTTTCTTTTCACTATGTTGAAAACTTATGCGATGACTCATACTCCTTCTCAGTCAAAGTATTAAGCTCAGGTGATGTTTATGACTATTAAACTACATGCTTGAAAAATGGAGACAAATTCCCTCTTAACAGCTTTAGTGATTTCTATCTCCTTTAGGAAGATCAATTAAAATGTTGATTTGAAATATTAACAGCTCAATCAATTAATATATAAAATAATTGTTATAATACATAAAATATATATATAATGTATAAAATTATAGATATTTAGAAGTTCACTTATCCACAAGCATATAAACTATTTTTTTTAAATTTACAATATATTTATCTATTTTTTTATGAAATAATATCATCATTTTGTATTTTATAGTAAATTAATTTGCTAAAATAAAAAGAATTATCATTAATTTTATAAATAATTTAATTTAAGTTAATATTTATAAATATTAATATCAAGTAGGACTGAACTGTATTAAATTAAAAGATTTAGAATTTGTTCCATTTTTATTTTGACTATTAAATTAGAATAAAAAATTTGATTCATTATCTAAAATTTATTTGATTGCATCTTCCGAATTCAGTCTGTCTTTAATTTTTAAATCAAATCTCCTGAAAAATTAAAGGAATCATACATTAAGATGAAGAAAATTAATTACTATCTTAGTTAGTTATAAGACTATAAATTAAGAGGAAAATAAGTTATTTAATTTTTATCGAAATTAAATGATTATTTAAATTAATATATACTTAAGCAATTATATTTTTATTGGTTACTTGAAGGTTTATGTTATTAAATCCTTCTAATTTTGTTTTATCAATTCGGAATTAAATTTTTTCTAGAAATGATAAAAGAAAATACAATTGTAGAGAAAATCAAAATAAAAAAATTTATTTTTCTATTTTAATTATGTAAATTTTATAAATTATATTGTTTTTTACTATTCTTACATTAATAAAAACACTATAAACTTTCAATAATTTTAAATATTTCTTATTTATTTGATTAGTTAGTTGTTAAAACAAACTTTATTTTATTTATCATAGTAAAAATCTAAAATAAAATTTTATCATAATTTTAATTAATTATTAAAATTATTTTTAATTTTGTTTTTCAAATGAGTTTTATTTCATAAAAAATAAAGTAAGATTATTATTAAGATAAATTTATTTATTTATTTCAAAACTGTTTACTCTAATTTGCAGGTTAATAACTTAGTAAAAAAAATTGTAAAATTCACATTTTTTATTTAAACTTTTTGATATGAACAAAAATTTAGAAAAACTTATTTAATTTTAAAATTTTAAACATATATATAATACATAAACACATTTATATATTTTACTTACTTACAAAAATAGATTATTTATAAATTATGTAGAGTAACTTTAAATATTATGAATATTTGATTTCGAGTAAATATACTGTATGTAGGTTTTAAAGGTGAGGAAAAGGAAGGAAATTTTAGAAATAATTTTTTTCAATTTAAATATAATATCATCTTAAATATTTTAATTCAAAATTTAATAAAATTATTAGTTTATTTTATAAAAAGCAATTCATCAAGATATTTAACTGATTAAATATTCAAATTTAATCTATATATTAGTAATAGTATAAGAAACAAACTTATATTTTAAGATATTTTATCTCTTAAATAATTAACCTTCAAAATAAATATGGTATTCTATGAAAATTAATTATAATTACACTTTGATCAAGTCAAAATTAAATAGATTTATATTCTTTTGAATAAAACTTTTTTGATTTATTTTCATTAATCTACTGTAATATTTCAATTTCTCAGTCCTTTCAAATTTGAAAGAAAACTGAGATGTTAAAAATAATTAGATATACTAGGGTATACAGATGGGTAGGAGTAGGTTTTAATTAATGAGGAGTTATAGTAGAGTATTTAGTTAGTTAGTTACTTGTTTATATTTGAATAAAAATACTTTGTTGTTTTAATTCAGCTTTGGCTATATAATAATAAATTTTTAAAGGAAAAAAATGTTTTATATATTTTCAATAAAATATTATGATATAAAATACTTGAATTTTTATGAAAAATTTATATTTTACTAATCAAATTATAAGGTTTAGTTTAAAACTAAAAATGATTCATAATAAATCAATGTTCAAAAATGTTTGTTTATCAATAAATTTTTATTTTTAATTTGACCTATGCTAACTAACTAACTGTTCTCTAAAATTTATGAAAATCTTAATTTATTAGACCAAATTTATAAATTTGTTTCTAATATAGAAAAATTCAATAGCTTTTTAAGTTTAATTTACTATGCTAAAAAAAAAATAAACAAATCTTTTTTATCAGTAAAATTCTGGAATTATTTTTAAAAAGATATTACACATAAAAGCCATAAAAATTTAAATTTATGAGTATCTGACAAAAGTCAATCAAAAATCTAAAAATAACAATTATATTTTTAATTCTTTTACTAAAAGGTTCATTATCTTAAATAAATATCAGGTTATTTATTAAAGTAAATAAAAATGGCACAATAGAATAATTTTATTAACAAATACCACAAATATCAAGAAAGTAGAAAGAAATAATTTTCTCAAATATTGAATATTGTTTTATATCTAAAAAATTGGATTTGGATTACAATTTGCAATATTGATATTCCTTCTGTTATTTACTTACTATTTTATTGATTGAGATGATTTCATACTTCAATAATAATTATTTTAAATATTGCAATTTCTTCTTTTAATTTATCAATTTATTTATTGATTCTTATCAACCAATTGTAATTAATAGTTTACTTACAGTACCAGTGCCGCTATTTTTATTTTAAAATAAAAATAATTTTAAATAAGTTAAAAGATGATTCAAAAATTTGAATATACAATTAGCGAAGAAAACAATAGAGGGTTTCTTTTAAAAAAATAAAAAATATTAATAATAAAAGAAGTAACCTTAACGAATTTAGATTACAATAAATTACAGGTAATAAGAATTATTAGAAAAATTGTAAAATTAAAAAACTAAAACAAAGGTTAAATCTAAACTAAAATATGTTTTTAAAGGAAAGGAGGTATTTAACTTCATAGAATTAACTTGAAATACACTTTTCAATGTAAAGTTTGATATAAAATGTTAAAATTTTTATAAAACATTAATATGTTTTAAATTAATTATTACTTTTAGTTAGTTAGTTTCTTTAAAAAACTAAAATTTTTTTCTTTTATTATTTGCGACAAATTTATTTGAATAATATTAATTAATACAAATAATTAATTAAAAACCTCTTTTGAGATCAATGTGATTGCATGTATATAAAAGCAAGGGTTTGAAAGATAATAATTAATAATTAATAAATTAAAATACAGATTTAATTAAAAAAGTATAACAAAAGAAATGAGAACAACTACATTGATAGTATTGACTGCTATTACACTCCTATTGGGAACTGCTGCTATTTACTAAATATCAAAACCCAAGTAAAATTTAAGTTGGACAAAATGCTTAAGATTTGATTAGATACCAAACTCTAAAGGTATAATTCAATTCTATGCTGAGAATATTTGTGACTAACGTTATCAATATTCCCTTTAAATGGTTAGTGATCAAGGTAGAGGATCAGCCTATCAAATTGACGTTCCTTGCTTGAAAAAAGGACAAAAATACCTTCTCAAAGATTATTAATAGTATGATTTGCTTAATGAAAGCGAATATGATTGCTGATATAAAATAAAATAAAATTAAAATTGTTTTATTATATTAAATAATATATTTATAATTTAAATAAAATTATAATCAGAAAATATCTTTTTAAAATTGACTTTATTTAGCAATTTATTTGAATACATTTTTAACTTCAATTATTTTATTGTATGTAATTAATTTTGAGTAAAAGCAATAAATCTAATTTATTTCAAATTTTTTAACTTTTATTTATAATCGATTTTGTAAATTTAAATTTAAAAAAAAGAAAATAAATAAATAAATCCACTTTTGTTTATTTTAAAAAAACAATCTAGCAGTAGAATTATATCGCTTATGAAAGAAGAGAATAACTCCAAAGTATTATCGATTAAATTATGGATTATCAAGTTAAGAATAACATTGTTGATTATCACCCTAATGTCAATAGTATTAGTAGTGAAATTAAAAATATTGTTGACAAAGAAATAAAAGCTTAGGAAAAAAAAAAATAATTATTTTTAAAATCAATTATTATATTTTCAATTTGAATTAAATGAGGTATTCTAATTGTAAATTTTTTTAAATTTTCTAAAATTTAATGCTAGAGCATTTTGTGTTTATAACAAATGTAATAAATATAAATAGTGAATTAATATGATTTTAATAAAATTTTTTTCAATTTATATTTAAAAAATATGCCTTAAATCATTTTTTCAGTATCTAAGTCAAGAAATATTAAAAAAGAAACTAATATATCTGCAATATATAGAATAAATTTAATTAATTAAATTTACAATTTGGTTATTTATTTTTTAAGGATGATTAATTATTGTCATATTTTTTTGTTTGGAATTAAAGTTTCTGGAAGAATTTTAAATATAGCCTTACGTAATAATTTAGCTAATTAATACAATTTATGAGTTTTTAATAATATCAAATCAAAAAGGCTAAAAAATCAATTATTTATTTAATTCTTTCACTAAGAATTGTAATCCTATTTTTTTTTAAAAGCTATTTTTTACGCAAGTTTAAAAAGGATAAAATTGTTTTAAAATCTTAATTTTATAAATTTATAAAACTATATAAATTAATTTAAAACTTGATAGTCTCTAAATTTATTTAGCGTTAACTTAATTTATATGGAAAACAATTTTCTTTTTGATAAATTGAAAATTAAATAATAAACTTCAACAATACCTATCAAATCTGTTAACAGACTTTTCTATATTTTAACAAAATAAATATGTTCATTTTAAAATTAATCTTTAATGAATAAAAGCTTGAGAATTATCTGAGATTTATAAAATAATTCATATTAAGTTTAAAATAGAATTATTTTAATACAAATTGATGTATAATATGCCATAAAATACTGTTAAAAGTTTGTTTAAAAAATATATTAAAAGCTAATAAAGCATATATATATATTCTAATCTAATTATTTTTTACATTAATTCTATAAAATGTAAGGAAATTAATAAGAAATATCAAAGTAAGTTTATATTTAAATCAAATACAATGTTTAACCAAATAATCGTTTTATTGCTGTCTGTAACGTGGTGATTAAATGCTAAAAATATTAGCTATAATTATTATGTTTATGAAATATTTATTTATTGTCTCATAATAAATCTATTTCTAAGTATAAATTTAGGTGAAAAATAAAGAGAAAAATTTATCAATCACCTAGACAGACAGACAGACAGACAGACAGACAGACAGACAGACAGACAGACAGACGAAGCGACTGGATATATTTAAAAGTAGCTTTTTAAAAAATTATTTGATAATAAATAAATAATAAAAATAATACAAATATAAAAAAATAAATTTAGGAAGCAAAATGAGTAAAATAACTTTATTTCTATCTGGATTGGCTATAATTTTGATTGGTACAGCAACTTTATACGCAATTGCTCAACCAAAGCAAAATAACTTAAACTGGGCAAGTTGCTTGAGATATGAATAAAAAACCACTTCTGAAGGAGAAACACTTTTCTATGTTGAGAATATTTGCGATGAGTCATATGGATATATTCTTTCTATGATTAGTGATAACCTTCATGGATAATACTATGAAATTGATGTACCTTGCTTGAAAAAAGGAGAGAAGTATGCTTTGGTTGATTATAAGCAGTAGGATTTTCTTAATGATAACTAATATGGTTGCTGAAATATTAAATAAATATCTCAAAATCAATTATAATATAAATATATGAGTTTTTGTAAACCTACCTATATATAATATATATAAAAATTAGTAATCATATAAAAAAAAAACTTAATTTTTATAATTTTTATTCTTCTAACTTTTTTTACTTACTTCATATTTATTTAGCTTGAAGTAATAAGTATGTATATTTTATTTTTAAACAATCAGTTTAAATATATTTATTTGGATAAAATAGCTTAAATATATTTATTTCTAAGCAATAATTGCATATTTAAAATTAGAGTTTTTATAAAACTTTATGTTTTAAATTAAAGCATTTATTTTTTTAAAAATTAAGCAAGGAAAAGTTAAAAAATAAAACACCTTATTTAATTTATAAAAAAAATAGATTTATACCTAATTAAAAAAAATGTCTTTAATTAATGATAATTCTTACAATTAGATCAATAAAGGTGTATTTAATATATTTGAGAATCCAAAAAATAATTAAATGTATTGGATTTCATAGAATGAAGTATAAATTTCCAGAAATCTTCTTTTTTCATTTATTTTGATTAAATACTATTCATAATAAATAGAAAAAAAATTATTTATGAAAAACAGGTAAATTAATTAAAGTTAAATAGTAAATTTAAGAAGATATATGCTTTTGTTTTTGTTAGGCTTACTGCATATACTTATGTTTTCCAATATTAATTTAATTTACTTAACTAAATATTTATCAAAAAAATATGTTCCTAATAATATGTTTAGTAATTAATTTCTAAATAAATTTTAAGTGCTCTAAAGAAATATTTACGCTTTTATAATTTTAATCGTTTTCATATTTCTTTTACAAGAATTTATCACAAAAAGTTGAAGGAAAAATCATAATTATTTCAAATTATTTCTATAATAATATGCGAAAAACAAAGTATTGACTTCAATTGATTTTAAATAAAAAATCTTAAATAATGAATATTTTAAAAATTTTTGGTCATTAAAATTTTCACATAAGAAGAAGTTAACATTTTTAGAAATTTTTATTTTTGAGCTAAAATCAAAAATTATTGTGATATATCTTATCTCTTTTATAAGCTCTTATTTAAAAAAATATAACTTATAGACTCTCAATATTTATTTTTTATGTAAATATTAAATCATCTTCCACTATTTAGTTAATTTAAAAACCAATAAAGGTATTTTTTTATAATTAATTAAAATCTAAAAATGTATCTTTATTATTCTATTTATATTTTTTATAGACATAAATAATACAATATAAGTCAGCCAATAAGTTTTTGGATATTTCAAACTTTATTTTGAATTAAATTCTTAAAATTTATGATTTATATTAAATAATTTAAATTAATCAATAGCTTAAGGAAAGATTTATTGATTGGTATATCTTATTATGTTTACCAAAAAGTCTTAAGACACTTATTTCATTTCAAAGTTTAATTTAAAGTGTCTGATAATCTATTATAGGTGAATAATTTTGAATAAAGTACAATTTAAGCTTAAATTAAATAAAAAATATATATTTTTTAATAATAAAAATGATTCTTTTAACTGAAAATTTATAAACTAAAAAATCATAAAATAAAATTATATTTTTTAATTTTCTTTTAATGATTGAATTTGATAAAATGTAGTTAAAATTTCTAGAAATATTCGAGAATCAAATAATCTGATAAATTAGAATTCAAATCTATTTTTGAAACGTAGCTAAATTAATTAAAGAGAAAAGATAGATTTAAAAAGAGTAATCTTTTTATATAGTTTATTACATATATTGATAAATAAATAATTAATTCAATAAATTGTAAGCTATTTCAACTAAAGCGATCATATTATTATAATAAAATTTGATCATTTATAATATATTTTATGAACTTTTAAATTTATTTTGCATGCTTCAAACATATTTAAAATTGTGTATAATCATTTTCCCCCCGTATTTTATGATTAATTTTCTCAAATAACTGAAAAATATATGATAATCACTTAAGTGCATTGATTTCAACTCAAATTATCTGATTATTGAATTTAAGAAATATAAGAATTAGTTATTTAATTTAATCTTCTGCAAAATACATATAAAAATTGATATCTTGAAGGAAAATAAATAAATATTTGATAATTAATTAAATAAAAAGAAAAAAAAAAGTAAGATAAAATATGAGAAGCTCCAGCTTAATATTACTTGTTACAATAACTCTTTTACTGGGAACTACTGCTATTTATAAAATAGCTTAATCCTAATAAGGCAACTTGAATGACAAAGAATGCATGAAATTTCATAAGAAACAAACAAAAGTTGAAACTCAATACTATGGTGAAAATACTTGTGATTAACCTCTTAAGTTTTATATTACTGCTTAATATCCTATTATTAAATAAACTGGCTGGTTTACAATAGAAACATCATGCTTGAAGAAAGGAGAACAATATTATTTGCAAGGATTTTTGCCTGAAAAATTAATGAGTGAAGATTATGAGGAGTGTTGATTTTTCAAAAATATTAGATTGAGTTTTAAAATAAATATATTAATTTATAAATTTAAGACATTTAAAAATGTTTAAATTTTTATCATAATATTTTTAATAACTAAGTAGTTAGTTTGTAGCTTTCATTTTTTTAACTTCATTTAAAACCAAGTATAAAAATTTTATTTTATTTAAACAAAAACACAAATCAATATAAATCTTTTAATGTATATTTTTGTTATCTTTGCTCTTTTGGAATGAAATTAATTCTTACTATTAAAATTTTATTGAGAATTTTGTTTGAAAAAATAAAATTTATAAATTTTTTTGGCAAAGTTATTTATTTATTTATTTTTTGGAAAGTTTTAAAAATATGATTTTTATCTATTACGAATGACAAAAAATAAAAACTAAAAAACTTTGATAAAAAAGATTTTTATAAAATTAGTTCATATCTCAACTTAGGAAGAGATTAATCTTATTAATTTATCAAAGAAAATCTAGATCAACATTTTATAAATAAACTGACAAATAATATTTTTTTACCTTTTATTAATTAATTGAATCTTTAAAAATTTTATATTTTGCAAAATTATTTATTTATTAGATAATTTATAAAACAAATAATATTTAAGATAAATATTATGAATGACAAAAAATAAAGATTTAAAAATTTTGATAAAAAAAGGTATTAATATATTTGTTCATATCTTAATTTATAAAGAGACAAATCTAATTGATTTATTAAAAAATCGCTTGGTTAGCATTCTATATGCTGGGACTTATTATTTTTAGCATTATATTAACCTGTTACATCTTTTTAAAAAAATATTTTATTAACAGTTAAAATTATTAATGTGCTAAGTGCTCAAAAATTTCTTTAAATAATTTGGCTATTTTAAGATAATAAAGTTAATTAAAAATTACTTTAAATGCAAAGTAACATAATTTAAATGATGACACTATGATAAACTTTAAGCTAGACTATATGCTTCGTGAAACTCAATATAATTAAATCTAAATAGTTAGTTATTTTAGATAAACTCTAATTAAAGTATGATATATAGATAAATGAGGAAACTTACACAAATGACCCAGTTAACAGCAGAGATACCTTAAATTACAGTTTTTAAGTGGTTAGGATATTTAATTCCTGCCTTTGCAGAGTTGATTGGCTTAAAAACTTTATCATTTAAGATACTTGAAATTTATTTTATGTTATCTTGTTATGGTTTTTTGAGATATTTTGAAAATTGCATGACAATCTTCATCTACTCAAAAGCTTTTACAGTGAGTTATGTTAATTCTTAGAGCTCAGAATCCAATTTTTCTCCTGCAGATAGGTAGTCTTTCACATGTTGGTCAAATTCTGTCATTGTAGGGTAGTGAGATTAGAATTATTACTTTTATGCATGAACTTAAGGCTACACAGAAGGAGCTTAAGTTTATTATATTACGGGTGCTTAAACTTATACTGGTGCTTAGGGTTGCTATTATTATTAAATAACTGGTTCTACTACAGTTGGTTGCTATTATTGAACAGGTTACGGAGGAGGAGGGAGTTGAGTCTAAGCTTACACTTAAGTTTATTGGCTTGTTTCTTTAACCTAAGTTGGTTAGCTTTATGAAGGTTTCTATTAAAGAGGAGTAACTGTGTCTGGATTTTATGATAAATCTACTAATTATCTATCTAATGTAACTCTAATTTCTGCTCTCAAATGGCTAACTAACTCTGAGAAGTCTCCTTCACCCTTACTGTTCCAGATTAAACCATGAGCATAATGTTATTGAACATAATCTAATTAATTTT
>NW_002476432.1:742633-747176 GCF_000189635.1 Tetrahymena thermophila SB210
TGTTTATGTATATTTAATTTTTATTCACATATCTTCGAATTATAATTTAGCTTTTAAATTTAATAGTTATTTAATTTCGTATATGAAACTTAATTATGCATTTTGTTTACGAATTTTTCTGCTGGAACTTCTCATAATTTGATAATATAATTAACTGTATTAATATTCCTCATTTATCTATATATAGTATGTAAATAATTAATTAATTACACTAGAAATAAATTAATTTATTTTATCTTTTAAATTTTAGAAAAACATCCTCATAGCTTTAAAATACCCTTCGAATAAATATGATTTTACCTATTAATTCATTATTTTATTTTTAATTTTTAAAAATTCAATCATTTTTTTAGCCAAGATTCAATTCAATATGTTTAATTTAGCTATTTTTAGATAATTATTCACTTAATTCAATCACTCCAGAGTCTCCCATGCAATTACTTGTAAAAGATAAATTAATTTAGGTAGATATTTTTAACAAATTACTATAAATTTATGTTTAAAATTTGTATTTTTTGCCATATTGAAAAAGCTTTTCCAAGCTCTAAAGTACTAAAACGCCTTATTTTGTTTGATCTTTTTATATAATTAATTTAGAATTTTTATAACTTAGTTTTATTTACTATAATTAGAGTTGAAATTACGATAGGCTTTTTATCTAAGCAATATGTTGGCTTGCAATTATCACTCCCTCATCTTAAATCTAATTAATGCTAAGAATTAAATATTTTATTAAGACTTGATTGATTTAAATAAAATTTTAAATTACTTTAAATTTACATCAAGAGAAAGCAATTTTTGACATTTGGTCATTTCTTTGAATAAATCGATTATTCCTGAATTTGTAATTTTATTGTATCTATATTAAAGAATACAAAATAATAACAAAAATCAAAGTAAAAATTATAATTTTTACTGTAATTTCAAAGAGATAATTTTTAATTAAGAGCATTTTGCTAAAGATTCTCCTAATCTAGAAACTCCAAAATCACTTATTGAATTTGTACTAAAAAAAACAAAATAAATCTATTTAAGAAATATATTGTATAATTAAAATTACTAAAACACTAAATAAGATATAAGAGGAAAAGTGAGGTCTGGCGATCAATTTTTTTACACCCTATTTTTAAAATCAATTTTTTAACATAAAGAATTTTATTACTCAATATTTATTTTTTATGTAAATATTAATACATCTTCCATTATTTAGTTAAGTATATTTAATCAGCATAATTTAAAAACCAATACGTTTATTATTTTATAATTAATTAAAATCTAAAAATTTTTCTTATTAATCTATTTATATTTTTTATAGATATTAATAATACAATGTAAGTCTGCCAATAATTTTTTGGATATTTCAAACTCTATTTTTTAATTAAATGTCTTAAAATTAATGATTGATATTAAATAATTTATATTAATCATTAGCTTAATGAAAGATGTATGGATTAATATATCTTATTATGTTTACCAAAAAGTCTTAAGACACTTATTTCATTTCAAAGCTTAATTTAAAGTGTCTGATAATTTATAAAAGGTGAATAATTTTGAATAAAGTATAATTTTAGCTTAAATTAAATAAAATATATATTTTTATAAATAATAAAAATGATTGTGTTAACTGAAAATTTATAAACTAAAAAAATCATAAAATAAAATTATATTTTTTAATTTTCTTTTAATGATTGAATTTGATAAAATGAAGTTAAAATTTCTAGAAATATTCGAGAATCAAATAATCTGATAAAATAGAATTCAAATCTATTTAAAAAAAATCTATTTTTGAAAAGTGGCTAAATTAATTTAAGAAAAAAAAATAAATCTAAAAAGAGTAATCTTTTTATATAGTTTATTACATATATTGATAAATAAAAAATTAATTCAATAAATTGTAAGCTATTTCAATGAAAGCGCTCATATTATAATAAAAAAATTTGATCATTTATAATATATTTTAGGAACTATTAAATTTATTTCGCATGCTTCAAACATATTTAAAGTTGTGTATAAAATTTTCCCCATATTTTATGAGAAATTTTCTCAAATAACTGAAAAATCTATGATGATCACTTAAGTGCACTGATTTCAATTCAAATTATTTGATTATTGAATTTAAGTAATATAAGGATTATTTATTTAATATAATATTCTGCAAAATACATATAAAAATTGTTGTTTTGAAGGAAAATAAATAATTATTTGATAATTAATTAAATAAAAAGAAAAAAAAAGTAAGATAAAATATGAGAAGCTCTAGCTTAATATTATTTACTACAATAACTCTTTTACTGGGAACTACTGCTATTTATACAATAGCTTAATCCTAATAAGGCAACTTGAATGATAAAGAATGTATGAAATTTCATAAGAAATAAACAAAAGATGAAACTCAATACTATGGTGAAAATATTTGTGATTAACCTCTTAAGTTTTATATTACTGCTTATTATCCTATTGTTAAAAAAACTGGCTAGTTTACTATAGAAACATCATGTTTGAAGAAAGGAGAACAATATCTTTTGCAAGGATTTTGGCCTAAAGAATTAATTAGTGAAGATTATGAGGAGTGTTGATTTTCCAAAAATATTAGATTGAGTATTAAAATAAATATATTAATTTAATAAATATTTTTAATAATTGATTAGTTTGTAGCTTTCATTTTTTTAACTTTATATAAAACCAAGTTTTAAATGTATATTTTATTTAAACAAAAACTCAAATCAATATTAATTTTGAAATGTATATTTTTGTTATTTTTGCTTTTTTGGAATGAAATTAATTCTTATTATGAAAAATATTTTGGGAATTTAAGATTTACAAATTTATTTTTTTGAGAAGTTATTTATTTATTTTTTGGAAAATTTAAAAAATAAGATCTTATCTATTACAAATGACAAAGACTAAAAACTAAAAAACTTTCATAAAAAGGATTTTTAAAAATTTGTTCATATCTTAACTTAGAAAGAAATTAATCTTATTAATTTATTAAAGAATTGCTAAATCAAAATTATATAAACTGACAGATAATATTTTTTACCTTTTATTAATCAATCAATTTAATCTTTTAAAAATGTTATTTTGCAAAATTATTTATTTATGGATAATTTAATAAATATAAATGATTTAAGAAAATATGAATGACAAAAAATAAAGATTTAAAAAATTTTGATAAAATAATTTATTATTATAATTGTTCATATCTTAATTTATAAAGACACTAATCTTATTGATTTATTTTAAAATCGCTTGGTTAGCATTCTATATGCTGAGAAATATTATTTTTGGCATTATATTAACCTATTACATCTTTTAAAAAATATTTTATTAGACAATTAAAAATATTAATGAGCTAAGTACTCAAAAATCTTTTTAAAAAATTTGGCTATTTTAAGATAATAAAGTTAATTATAAATTACTATAAATGCAAAGTAACATAATTTAAATGAAGACATTATGATAAACTTTAAGCTAGACTATATGCTTCGTGAAACTCAATATAATTAAATCTAAATTGTTAGTTATTTTAGTTAAACTCTAGTTAAAATATTTAAATAATTAATTAATTTATTAATTACACTAGAAATAAATTTATTGATTTCATCTTTTAGCATTTAGAAAAATATTCTCCTAGCTTTTAAATACCCTTTGAATAAATATGATTTTACCTATTAATTCATTAGATTATATTTAATTTATAAAAATTAAATTATTATTTTACCCAAGATTCAATTCAATATGTTTAATTTAGCTATTTTTAGATAGTTATTCACTTAATACAATCACTCCAGAGTCTCCTATGCAATTACTTCTAAAAGATTAATTAATTTTGGTAGATATTTTTAACAAATTACTATAAATTTATGTTTATAATTTATATTTTTTCCCATATTGAAACAGCTTTTCCAAGCTCTAAAGCACCAAAATTTTTTATTTTATTTGATCTTTTCATATAATTTATTTATAATATTTATAATTTAGTTTATTTACTATAATTAGAGTTGAAATTATGATAGATTTTTTATCTAAGCAATATGTTAGCTAGCAAGTCGCAATCCCTCATCTTAAATCTAATTAAAGCTATGAATTAAATATTTTATTAAGACTTGATTGATTTAAATAAAATTTTAATTACTTTAAATTTACATCAAGAGAAAGTAATTTTTTACATTTGGCCATTGCTTTAAATAAATCAATTATTCCTTAATTTGTAATTTTATTGTATCTATTATTAAAAAATACAAAATAATAACAAAAATCAAAGTAAAAATAAAAATTTTTACTGTAATTTCAAAGAGATAATTTTTAATTGAGAGCATTTTGCTAAAGATTCCCCCAATCTAGAAACTCCAAAATCACTTATTGAATTCGTACTAAATAAAACAAAATAAATCTATTTAAAAATATATTTTATTACTTAAATAAATTACTAAAACACTAAGTTAGCAATTTTTAAAAAACTAAGTTAGGAAAGCCCATCAGAAAATTTGAATATTCCTTCATCTGATATGAGATTAAATCTTAAAATATTAATTAATTTTAT
>NW_002476432.1:747276-763175 GCF_000189635.1 Tetrahymena thermophila SB210
AATATTTATTTATTTTATCAACTTTAGTAATTTTGAATTTTATTCAACGCTTAATTTCAAGAAATAGCACATAAATTCTTGCATCTAGAAATACCTATCCCTAAAGACTTTAATTTAGAATCACTAAAACCATTGGAACTAATAATTTAATAAAATTAATTGAAAAACAAATTTAAGAAAATAAAATAAAATACGCAAAGCTTAAATTAAGCGATTATAGACCAACGCACTGAGTTAAATCTTTGGATAATTTACTAATTAATGATTTTTTCACTTATTAATCACTTTTAAATAGATTTATATTAATAAGAGGATTTAGTTAACTTTTTATTTACTCATAATTTAATTCTACTTCTTTACATGATTTATTCCTTAATACCAAAAAAAATAATTATGATTTATATATAACTAAATTCAGTTTATTACTAAATTACAAATTAATTTGAAAATCCTAGGCCCATTTATTTTACTAAAATTTAAAATATAATTATAATTATATAAAATGGAATTAAATTTTTTAAAAATCAAAAATATTTTTAAAGGAATTATACCCTATCTTATACAATAAAATTGTTAACATAAAAAGTAATTATTATTACTACTTTAATTATTAACCTAATTGTCTGAATCCTATCTAGATTATTTTAGCTTTTCTTAACAGAGTTAACCAATATGCTTTTTGCTTAACTAATATCAATTTAATTCTTTCTTTTTACTAAAATGAGTTAAAAGTTGATTATTAATTATTATAAAAAAAATTTAAGATATTCTAAATTTTATTTTGGAATTAAATTTCATTTATAATTATAATCTTCTAGTGTTACTAAAATAACAATTGAATTTCAAAAAACCAAAACTTTTTTGAAATTATTATGATTAAGAGGCTTGCATTACACTAGAAAAATAGAAAAGGATCTAATTATATGGTCACAAATATTTCATATCAATTTTTAATTTAAATCTTTTATTCATGCTATTTAATTTTACCACAAAATTGAATATCATTTAATTTAATAGGATTCACTTATTTTCAATACAAGTAATTAATATTTTGATTAAAAAAGAGTATTATTAAAGCAGATTTAAATAAATTAGTAATCCATAGAAGAAAATGAATGAATCTACGATATAAAAATATCAAATTCCAAAATATTTATTTTATTTTATAAATTTAAATGTTATAAGTCTGATATTACCAGATATCAAATCATAACACTTATAATTAGCATTTAGCTTTATAAATTTACAAAGTAACAAAAAAATTGTGGATATAAATTAATTGAATTGAGGTATTTAATAGCCCATCATTAGCATAATTTTTTATGTTAGCAAATCCCAATTTTAATTTTTTTGAAAAATTGTTAGAAAATGCTATAACATAATTATCTAAGACTTAACTTTTATTATACTAAAATCAGATTTCCTAGTTCAAAACGATCATTTCATCATATTCTTTGAAAATAAAAGCTAATGATATAAAACTGTGAATTTATTCTAAAAAATAATAAATATGAGGTGAAGTTGATGTAAAAAATACATAAGTAATTTAAGCTTTTTATTTAAAAAAATTATTTATTCTATTTTAGTAATGATGTTGATGATATGTAAATAATTATAAGAAGAAAATAGAAAAAAAACCAAAGGTGATGAGCGACATATTAGCTCATTAGGATTAATCTTTGTATATTTTGAAAATTTTCTAAACTGAAAAAACATTTTTAATTTTTTATACAATAATAATAGAATATAAAGATAATAAAGTAATATTTATTTTGATTTAATTTCATAAAAATTTAAAATATGCAAGTCGTTAATTTTTGTAAGTAAAACTAAAGTAGTATAAAATACAAATTTGTTAATAGCGACTAAAAGTCTGTCAGTTAGACTGTTTACTTTTTTTCATCTTAAAAAATTTTTACAAATGTAACTCAAGATGATTGATTATTTTCAATATATTTTTTTTAAAGAAAATATTTGTTAATCTATTTATTTATCTACATTAAAGGTAAACTAAAAATAGACAAAAAATAATATTTTGATTTTAAATGACACAATTAAACTGGTAATAAACATAATTCTCTCTATTCTCAAATAAATATCAGCTTTAAGTTTACATAAACTATAGTCAAAGCGTCTATTGGTCACATGATTTTCTGTATTGAGCATATTTAAAAAGCTTTGATTAAATATGAATATAAAACTTTAAGCCAAAATTGAAATAAAAATTATTTTATTTTCTAATATTTTTAAAGGTGGATTAATAATAAATAGGGTGTTTTTTTATTAATTTCTAATAAAGAAGGTTTTATCTTACACACATTATTAAAATCTTCTAAGTAAAAACTTTTTTAGAATAAGCAAATATAATTTATACAGACTTATAAAGTAAGTTGAAATTAAAATGTAAAAAAAAAAGTGGCATTAATTCAAAAGACTAAAATATTTTATTTTTACAATTTGCAATAAAAAAAAGTCACAAATTTTTTAATTTTTTTTTTTTGGTAAAATGATATAAATTTACAGAGAGAATACTGTACTGTTTTATATTTATTCAAAATAGATTGATTTTTGATTTAAACCTATTAACAAATAAATATTAAAAGTTAATTTTTATCTAAAATAGAGTTTAAGTTATAAATGCTAATATTCAATTTTCTATTTATTTTTCATATTAATAAAAATCTAAGTTTTTCAAAACAACGAAAATAGTTAGATATGCCCATTTCATATTTTATCAGATATTTATTTTATTTCTTTGAAATATTTAATGATTATAGCTTTATAATGAACAAATTGACTAATAAAAAGTAAAATAAAAGTCAATAATAAATATAAAAGAAATGATTTGATTTTTTAATGTAAACTAATTATATTATTTTAAATCTTAAATTTCTTCAATGAATCGATCATCATTACCTTTCATTTAAAGAAAATAAATAGTTATGCGTATTTAATACTTCCCTGGCTATTACATTTATTTCTTCTATTTGAATATCCTAACATTACTATATCAAATAACTAAGTAATATCACCACAAATCAAGAGCATTTCAAACTAAAATATGCTTAATGACTCAATGTTTTTCTTTTAATTTAACAATTCTAACTCTAATAAAAATTTTAACATGACTTGTATTCAAAACATAAATAACAAGTGGTAAACAAATTAGTGTCAGTCTAAGAAAAATAAACTTAGCAACAGCTACTCTTGTGTATGCCAAAACTAATCTCCAACAACCCTTATTGAGTAGCTTGATGATGTTTTACTTTAGAATTAAAACCTAAATACTGCATTTGGTTCTTAAGGATGGTTTAATTTAACAAATTTTAAAGAACCTTACAAGTACATCGCTTTTTGGTTATTAGCTATTACAGCTTTGCTTCAATTAATACTTTGGTATTTTGGTAGAAAATTAGATTAAAAATCTTTATAAAAAGAAATATTTTCAATGACTCCAGAGACTTAACTTCCAATAATTTAAAAGCAAAGTATAGACTAAATAAATTTAACACCTTCTAATAGGTTTGAGTAAAAAATGTAAAAAAGCAAAAATATTTAAAGATATGAAAAAAATAATGATTTTTCTTAATAAAAATAACCAAAAAGCAAGAAGATAAGTCTAATTTAGATGTAGAAAATAGATAACTCTCCCTTAGACAAGTAGAAAATAGAATAAAAAGAAACAGATATTAAAATAAAAAGCTTAGAAAGAGAATCTATGCCTTTTACTTGCAAAATATAATCTAATAATGAAAATTTGAATAAAAGAGAGATCATTCATAAGATGAGGTATTTTCAAGCAGATTTAATACCCTCTACTAACTAAAAAGTGGGATTTAAAGAAAAAATTGAAGAATTTTAATTATTAGACATTGATCAAGCCCCTACATATTCATCTTCTGAGAAAGGTTTTGTAAATTAACAAAACGGTACTCCTCTAAAAAATGAGGACTAAAATAAAAATTCTAACGAAATAGAAATAGTTAACTAAAATCCTCAAGGAAAAAAAGCATATTTTAATAATTTTTAATAGAAAAACTTTTTGGTTAGAATTATGATTTTTCACAATTTCTTTTCAATTTTTTTTGTATATGATAAAGAACTATCTCGACCATTGAGGTTCTAAATAATATACTTGAATGTTATTCATTCTTTGGCTATGTCAGTACTGTTTTGTGATTTTCACTTACTAATTTAAAGAATATTTATTTCAATAATTAGTCTAATCATAATCGAACTAGTACTTTTTTTCTCAATTTATCTTTATAAAAAGAAAGGAATACTGAAGGTAGTATCAGTTATAACTAAAATATTGATTCTTCTGCTTTACTATTACATTATTTTATCAGTTATTTCTGGCTCTTAGCCTAGTGAAGCTAACTAGTTTCTAGAGCTTTTTTTAATTGCTACTGGAATAAATTTTGTTATCTATTAATGTTTAATGGCCCTCTTCAAAAATTTTATCATACTTAAATATATCTCATTAAAAAAAACAAGCAGCCTAGTACTCTATGTTTTCAGTAAAATGAAACTTAATGAAATCTTAGAATAAATTTGATAATTATCAAATAAGCTAAATATTTTACTTAAGAAATGTTCATAGAGATATTTTTTTTCTTCTTAATGCCCTAAAGAAATTACATAGAATAATTTAAAATTCTAAATATAAATTTCATAGATAGCTTAAAAATATTGTTGCTCTTCCTAATTCTTTGAGATAAAATTTGTTATTTAATCAGAAAAAATCATATGCCAATATCATTTTAATATTTTTGATTTTTTTTATTATTGAATGTTTTTTTTATGTTGAACATATTATTTTGGCTACATAAATTTAAATTAAATTTATAAGTTCATTTTTCATTAAAGTTTTGTCAGAATTTATTTGATAAGATTTTTGTAATTAGATTTATAAGTGAGTTTAAAATTTTAAATATCAATTTCATTATATTAACTTTCCAAATAAGTTTGATCCCAGTTATGTAAAAAATATTTTTTATTTATTAAAATTTTAATTTTAATTAAAGGGTAAGGGGTACATGTATTATTAAAATTTATAAGAAGTAATTTTTATTAAGAAAAATATTTAATATAAATGATAAATTTAATTAATAGGATGAAAGACTAATGAATTATCTTATAATCAAACATTTCGTCGAGTTATAAATAATATAATTACTCATTTATTATGTTTATTGAATGTTTATATATTAAATTTATTAATTTTTAACAATTTCACTATTGTTATTATGATGTACCAGCGTTGAAACTTACAATAAAGGCTCTAAGCTCCAAAGGCTTAACATATAATTTATTGTCTTCTATTAATATTTTCAAAAAAAATTATCATTTTATAAATATTTGTGAATTTAATTAATTACATTATTCAGCTTGAGAAAGAAGTCTATTGAGTCTGCTTGATTCAGAGAACTTAAGATTTTATTCGCTGCTATTTTCAATTGTCCACTTATATCTTTTTTCTTCCCATTCTTTTTTGTTTTGATTGGCAGTGAGAGTAACTTCTTCAACTATTTCTACTCCTTCAGGGAGAGTGTAGCTTGAAGCATCAACTTCATTTAAATTATTTAATCTCAAGAGATAGAGATCTCCAAAAGGTCTGTAGTAAACCTTCAAGAAGGGATCAGTGTTAGTCTTAAGAGGGTTAAATCTGTTAGGGAGTCTAACATTATTGAAATTTGCAGTCTAAGAAAGAGATTAGAAGACAATAGGATAGGTATCAACGTGAGTCTAAATTTTTCTAGACAAGGTTTGGTCACCTTCTTCAAAAACGATGTAGTGTCTAACTCTTTAAGTTAAACCGGTACTGTTATTGTAGGGTTCAGTTTCATTCAAAGGTTCACCGACACCTCTAGCATCATCAAAGAGTAGTCTACATATTGATTTAATTTTAATACAATTAATTCACTTTGAAAAAATAAAATTGTTTATGTTTGTTACCTTCTATGAATCATTAGTTCAAGTTGACCTTCTTACAATGAAGTACCTCCCTAAGAACGATCGTTGACCAAAGAAATTCTCTTGTTACTGTTGATGTCTTAGATAGTGATCATACCGTTGACAGGATAGTAGTTACCTGATGATGGTTCATTAACCTATTAATAATTAATTTGATTAATTTAACCAAATTTTTAAAAATTATTGTGAATTTATTATTACAGAAAGGTTCCAGGTAGGTCTGTAATTAAGGATTCTCTTTTGGAGTTCAAGACCATTAGAGTCAGTATAGAAGGTCTAGTTATTGATAACAGGAGTGTTAATAAGGAGAACGACTTCCTTACCAACCTTGTCTTCGATGGGAATACTTCCAATGAAAGTTTCAAGTTCAACTACGTGTCTGTAGTAGTCACTTGCATAGACTCTGAGTTGAGAGTCAGTATGAGTACCTTAGATAAGAACGATTGTGACTAATTTACCATGGAAAATAAACTATTTTTAATATTAATTAATTAAATTAGTTGACTTAAATGGTTTATTGTTTTTAATTTTAATTTACTTGGTTCTTGGTCTCAGAGTATGCAGTGGGAGTATCAATATATTCAGTAGCAGGTCTGAAAACATAAGCACCTGACTTTTAGCCTTATCCTTAATAAGCGGGATAGTAGTGATAAAGAACTTCGAAGTCATTAACAGTGCAGACTGAGTTTTCTTCATCATTTTCAGAGGTTCTTCTGGAGCAGGTTTTTAATTTGAAAATGGTGTTGAATCTGTTAACAGTCAAAGAGACCTTATCGGAGACTTTAACTTTTTATGACTTCTTCTAGAAACTGACGTGTCTTCCAATAATGTTGTTAACTGAGTTCTTTCCACTTCCAGGGACGAGCTTGTAATACTTATATGAGTATCCATCGAAATTATCTTCGAAATACAAGTCACAGTCAGTTCTATCATAGTTATTAAGACAGAAAACCTCACCTGAAAATATAAAATAAAACATTTTAAAAAAAAACATTAAAACAAATTATAATTACCATAAATGTGCTTGTTGTCAGAGTCAATAATAGAGAAGGAAACATTTGGAACTTTAATCTTGACAACGATTGATCTTGAAACTGTGGGATTGTAGACATTCAATAAAATGGGTCTGCCGTAATTCAAACCTTCATAAGTAAAAGTGCAGTTGTTAGCAGTAGTGTTCCATCTGCATTAATAATATTCAACTTCTTCATTGATTTCTTTAGAAGCATATTCTTCCAAGACAGGATGGAGAACTTCATTAATTCTATCAGTAGAGTTTTACAATCTATAAACGTAGTCGTAAGCGACGTGTTGCTTTTCAGTACCTGCAACAGCATCGTGATGTTGTAAAATACCCATATTCTAAATAAATAAATAAACAAAATTATTTAGATCTTATTTAAGTTTAAAGAAATTTACTTATTCAAAGCCATCGAGATTGCTGAGGAAAAGTTGATAGTTTTCTTCAAGGAATTTGCTTGAAGAAGTCATCTTAGCAACAGAGAAGATGTTTCTTAAATGTTAGAGGTATCTACCACTGTCTCTAACGTTACCCTTAATAGCAACTCTGGATGTGAAGTAACCAGTCCAATATCCGTGAATTTGATCTGCATAGGGGAAGAAGTCGTCGTACTTGGTGGGCCAAGTAATGTTTTGCTTATTAACTTCAGCCAAGTAAATTGAAGGAGTAGAGTATAAGATTTCTACATTGAAGAAGTCTTAACGTGCATTGATATAGTTAATCAACTTATCCATATTCTTGTACCACATAAGAGCATTGGCGTAGTTGAAATCTTCACCCATAGTATGAAGTAAGTGATTTGATCTGAAGTGTGCTGACATATTACGGAAATATTCAACGAATTCAGCTGATTTCCAGTCAATGTTATATCCTTCTAATCTGGGATTATCCATAATGGGGTCATCATTAGACAAAATATCGAAGTTAAAGTCTTTTTATTTAGTAATTTATAAAATTGTTTTATCTCATTTATCATTTTATTGTAAATTAAAAACATATTTTAAAAACTATTATTTATTTTATCCTTTTCTAATGCAGAAACAAAAAATTAGTAATTCTTCTAAAACTTTGATCAAAGATATTAATTATTTATTTAAATAGATATTATATTTAAATAAATAATAAATTGATTAATAAAACGAATGATATTTAGTAGGATATTGAAGAGTTTTTAATTATTAATAAACCTCAAAGTTTCTATATCCTGAATTTTATTCAACACAACACAATTATTTACTATTTATTTAGTTTGTTTAATTAATTTGATTAATTGTTTTAGAATTTGTTTCTTAAACATAATGCATTTTTTGAGAGTTTCTTATAAAAATATTTATAAAAGTTTAATAAAGAATTACGATCAGGAGGGTTGTAGTGATTGTAGTTAACTGCAGTGAAAATGTAGTTATCTTCACCACTTGCTTGAACAGGACTCCAAATCATTTCCATAGTAGATTCACTCAATCTAACATCTTTATCTTGGTAGTCAATTCTAGAAAACCACCAAGCATTAAATCCCATTTAACTGAAGAGTGCTGCATTAGTGGCCTAATGTCCGAAGGGATCAATGTGCCATCCAATAGTGGGAATACCCTTATCACCGAATTACTCCTTGAGCCATTAGTGACCAACAGTCATTTAGTCTACTAAATCTTCATAGTAAGGAGTAGCTTCGTCACTCATACACCAACCACCATTGATAATTTCGATTTAACCACTTTCAACAAGCTTTCTGTATTATTCCTATCTTTCGACTGGGGAATCAATCCACCATCTGTAAAGGAAGGCAGTTTCTACTTAAACATATTTTCTGGTAGAATTCTTAAGCAATTCATCTAAGACAGTATCGATTGTGTATTAAACACCTATTTCATTGTTAAAATTTATATCAATTAAATATATAACTTAAATTCTAATTATTTAATTTGTTTATTCTACTTTACAAATGAATGTTAATTTTATATTTGATTGTCTGAGCTCAATTTTTAATAAATATATTTTCCAACATTTTTTAAACTCCAACATATAAAAAAATGGAAGTAACTTAATTTAAAATCTAAGTTTTTAATTCGTTGAAATGATTATTATGGAATTACATGGTTTAGTTTAAATTATATATTTGATTTTTTACCTGCCCATTGGATTGTAGTATTTGATCCATAGTAATATTGATCGACAGTCTTAAGCCAGCCGACATCATCATGAGAATGAGGAATTAAGTGGATGTATAATTTTTCATTTTCAGATCCAGGACGAGGACCATGAGCCTTATGCTTGGCAAGGATGTCATCATCATAAAAACGCTTAGGTCTTTCAGGATTAGCCTAGGCGAAGCTTGCTGCAAGAAGGATTACACCTAAAAGAGCAGCTAATAACAAATGTTTTTAAGACATTTAATTACTCTTTGATCAAAATTTTGTTTGAATATTAATTTACTTTATATAAATACTAATTTTTCAATGTCTTTTCACTCATTAAGTCAATCAAACATATAAAAGAATTTGATGAAGAAGTATATTGAGTAATTAAGTAAAATGAAAATAACATTCAATATTCTTATTATAGTTAATATAATAAATTGATTGCTAAGTCTTCATAATACGAAAGAAGGGGGTTTTTTTCGTCAAAATTGTTTAACTATCAATTTCCTTTATGAAGGTATAAAACAAGAAATAAATATCTTAAAATAATATTTATGCTTTACTCCTTCCTTGTGAAGAAAGCAATAATCATATTTATCTTAAGATGCATGTAAAAGTAATTTAAAAATATCTTGTGGCTAAATCCATACAATTAATGCTTTTATTTTAGAGAGATATAAAAAAAAAGATTGAAAGCAATAAGAAAAATACAAAAATTCTTAGTTAGATTTGAAATTAATTAAACTTTATTCAAGCAATATATAAAGAAATAAAAGAATGAATAATTTATTAAATCAATAAATTAGCAAGTGTCCAATTAATTATTTTTTATTAAAAATCTTAAGACACATTAAATGTAATGTAGACAATTAATCACTACTAAATAAAAGTAAAGGTTAATTTATTATTATTTTTGTAAATTTTACATTACTCCAAATTACGAATTACAAGATAAATTGCTTAACCTAAATGAAGTAAGCCATGTTCTGATTATCGCAAATTAATAAAACATTCATATCTTTAGAAAAAAAGCATGTAAGCGAAAAGAATCAACAGTCAATTTAAATATATAAAATACTATTAAAAAATATTTTATTAGATAAATTAATACTAAAATATCTCCTTTTGGGAAATTTCTCGAAGGTAATAGTTATGCATTTAGAAAAAAAGAAGATGTTACATTCTCATTTTAAAAATATATCAAATATATAAATATATATCTTTACCTAATCCAGGTTTCAGAAAAATTTTATTTTTTTTGAATCATACTTAACAAGAAATGCTTCGTTTACTTTTATCTTTCCTTCAATTATATATGAATCTTATTGTGTTTCATTTTTATTTGCAATTTACCAAAAATACTTTACAATATTTTTCTAAAAACTAAAAAAAAATGATTAAAAAAATTTAACAGAGAGTAATATTGTAGTTTACTGAGAAATTAAAAAAAGTCTAATAAGATTGCTAAGTAATTTACATTAACTTTTAATTTAATGATGTATTTTTTTTAAGTGTAATAAATTTTTAATTTGACCATTTTCATAAATAATTCTTCTTAATTTATTAGGGAAGTTAATAATAAAACATTTCTTAAAGTAAAATATAAAATAATAAGGGTTTGAGTATTTATTTTTCAAAGTAATTTATTGATTGAGCTTATTAATGATAAAAAATAGTATTTATATTAAAAATGATATATTATTGATAATTAGGATTTAAATAGATATTTATAGATGATTAAGTCAATACATGAATATATTATTTTATTTACTCACCTATCAATCGATTAAAAAAATCAAAGCTCATTTATAAAAAACATTAATAGTAATTAATACTCAAGTTCTGAAAAGATTAACAAAATGAAGATAAAAATTTTAATAAGTTTAAAATATTCATCTTATTTAAAAATAAATTTATTTAAAGATGTGCAATAATAGTATTTTTTTAGATAGTTATTACTTTAAAAGATATTAAATAGATAAA
This sequence comes from Tetrahymena thermophila SB210, assembly GCF_000189635.1. Taxonomy (NCBI): domain Eukaryota; phylum Ciliophora; class Oligohymenophorea; order Hymenostomatida; family Tetrahymenidae; genus Tetrahymena; species Tetrahymena thermophila. Next base: position 758,395 of record NW_002476432.1, read on the forward strand.
TTAATAGATAAAAAGTTTTTGCTGATATTTTATTAAGTTGATTTTTAAACATTTTCCTATTTAAGTAAATCATTGATAGATTGAATATTAAGTCAAAAATAAATACATCAAGCATTTATTTGTTACAACAGTTAACACTGGTAATAAAAAAAAGTATTTAATAAATTGTTCATTTTTAATGTAGAAATAATTGAAATATATTTGATAAATAATTTGATTCAATTACATGTAAAGTAATAATACTTTTTTTATTTTTTATTTATTTTGCTTAGAAAGTCTTAATGTATTTCAAGATAATTATTATTTAGAAGAATGTTTTTTATTTATTTTTACATTTTAAATTAAATTTTTTAAAAACTACGACATAGAATTGAGAAATTTTGCTTCAAAAAATATAAATTAAGCTAATTTAAATTAGGCAATTTAATATATTTTTAAATCTTGATTAAATTTTATTAAACTCTATTTTTATTCATTATAAATAACAAATAATTTAGTAATACTCAGAGAATTTCTAAAATAAACTTCACAAGCAGGTTGTCCAATCATAGTTTTTCCAAATTGGCAAAAATGATTCTTTTATATTTTATATTTTATCACGAGATGCCTTTTCTGGATATAAAACTTTTGGTTTTTCTAAATTTAAGATGTTGCATATGATTTCATGAGCAAAGTTTTTTGAAAAAGCCTTTTCGTCTTCAACAACGTGGGCATAGCCATATCTCAAACCAAAATCAACATAGAAATATGGGAATCCTTTAGGAATTTAGCTTCTGATTCCACCTTATTCTCTAGTTATTTTATAGAGCTTTTTGTGAGTGTTCCAATCAGACTCCATATTTTCTATTCCTTGCTAGAAATAAACTGGTATTTCTGCTGCAGTATTCCTAGGGAGAGTAACACATTCAATAATCTAATTAAAATAAGAAACATTAATTAATATTTTTTCACTACATCTTATATTATTTACTAAATGAGGTAAGCTTTTTAAATTGACTGAGTTTTCAATAAATAAGACTTCATAATCTTTTTTATCAAAAGCTTGCACTAAGCATTTCTAAAAATTTCTAATTTCCTCATAAACTTCTTCATCAACATCAGATAAGCTTGAGTAATGATCAAAAGGAACAATGTAAAGATGAAAGATCTTCTCGTATTTTACTAAATAAATATTTAAAAATTATTTTCAATAAAACCTCAAAAAAATAAAAGTAAAATTTATTTATTAAATTAAAATTTATTATTAACGAACAAATATCTTATTTTATGTTTTTAAAAACGATTTTTATTCTTTAAATGTTTTTATATGACCTGAAATACAAACTAAAAAAGTAAATTTGATGATCTAAATAATAGGTTTAAATAAAAATGTTTTCAGTAGATATTTAACAATTTAAAAAAATTATCACTCAAATTTAATTCATTGATTTCATTTTAATAAATTTCTATTTTAAAAAATCTGTTTGCTTTTATATTTATCTTATTTCTTGGAAATTTAACAATCAAATGCTGCTTCAAAAGCAAATTTTTCATTAAAAATTCAAAGAAATAATTTAATTATTTTTAATTTTTGCAAAAATAATTTTTTGTTATTTAAATAAAAACCTTCTTTATTTTTCAAGAATTAATATTTTAAAGAATTATAAATTAATTTTTGTGTATTTGAAACTATAAGGAAAAACTTATTTAGCTTATTGATTTATTAGTTTTATAATATAATTCTAAGGTATTTTAAGTTGATTTTAATTACCATATTATGGAATAATCAAAGCAGTTGAGGTTCCTATTGAAATAATTTATTCTGCCTATATTTATTTATTGCTAAAGCAGTATTTGCAACTTTCTAATGTATTGTCTAACTTTTTTTATGCAAAGAATTAGTATTGCTCTTCTTTTTTTTATTTCTTTTGTTATATTTTTTCTTCCTTTTTAGATTTCTTTTTATTTTCATGCTCTTCTTTGTCTCCTATTGCATTAAGCTGCTTGTTAGTATATTCTTAATCAAGTAACTCATTATCATCATAAGTGTTTCTATATTTCTTGAAAAAATCAACAGCTATGTCATCATAATTATGTTTAACCTAGTTATTTTTTCTCTCAATCTTCACTGCTTCTCTGTATTGTTCTGCATTAAATGAGGCATATGTTTTTTACACCTCAGTATCATCAAACAACTCCTTATCCAACTCAAGCAAACCTGCATTTTTAACCTCTCCTCTGAAAGTATTCTGGTAATACTCATCCTATTCTATGAAAAGCTTTTCGCAAGTCTTAGTAGCTTTGATAGTCTCACCTGTTGTTTAGCATAATTATTTAAAAAATGAATAAAGTAGTTAATTAATTTTTCTTATATATATTTAACATGTATATTGAATTAGCTGCTTCTACATTAAAAAAATGCATAGATGATAAAATTAATTTTACCTTTAGAAAACTAATTCCATAGCTCTTCACATAGTTTTCCTAAAACTTATTCTTACTAAAAAACTTCCTCGTGATGCTCTTCTTCTTCCTATTTATGGCTCTTTTTATCAGTTTTCTTCCATTTCTCTAATTAATTCAAAAATATTCAATTAAATTAGCTCAACCATAAGTTTTAAAAGCTATTTAAAATGAATCATCGCTTTTATCTTCTGAGTTAAATATATTCTTAGTACTTTGTGGCTCAAGAATATCTGTTTCTTGCTTTCTTTCTTTGCTATCCTCTACCTTATTTTTCTTTAAACCCTTCAACATTTATCAAATAATATATATTATATATAACTCAAATCTTTTTATAGAAATATATTAACTAATTAGTAATTAAACAAATCAAAGGAAAACTAGATAGAAAAATTTAAAGAAATATAGATTCATGGATATATAGATACATACATATACGCTATTCAAAATTGATTGTAATATTAATAATTTTATATTGATGTCTACTTACAGTATTTACAAAACTATTAATATTAATAATAATAATAATGAAAACTTTTGCTTGATAACTTAAATCATTTCTACAAGCAGAAATTTTATTTTAGCGCACTATTTATTATTTAATCTAAATCCATAGTAAAATTTATTTATTTATTCTAAATAATTTGATCAATATTCTAAAAAAGGTAAGGATAATTAGAATTTATAATTTTAATTTTTTATGAATTTGCATAGCTAATATTTCAGCGAAATTTAGAACTCTACTATGTAAATACAAAATTTAATAAAATTTAAGCTGATATGATCATATAAGTAATACCATAAATCCTCATTAATAAATTTTGATTTTATTTACTAAAGATTTAATTTCAGTTTTTAATTTGATTATTTTCTAACATATATATATGAATTACATTGAGAGTGATTTAGCAAGAATTTATTAGGATTTATGGTAATACTAAGTTAGAAATAAAATATGTCTCAATAATTATAGAAAAAAACTAAAATTTATTTTAAAAACAAAAATAAGAGTTAGAAAATAAATTTAAACAAAAAATAATGTTCTTGTATTTCTTTCTAGAATTATTCTTTTTATTTTAAATCTAATTATTTTTTTAAGATCTAAAATTTTCATAGTCTAACAAATAACAAGTATTTACTTAATAATTTCTGATTTATACATTTTTTTTTTTACACTTATCAGTTTGTAAAAATTTTTTAATTAAATTTGAATTACCATAACCTATCCAAAATTTTGTATTTTTTTTTTCTAAATTTTGAAAATGCTAATAATATTTTATGAAATTAAAGCAAACTAATTTCTTTTGAATAAAAATTAATTAAAAGACTTCTTTATGTTTTTAACAGAATTACATGTAGATTGATCTAATCAATTCTGATATATAAAAAGAAAAAAACATAAAGACTAACCATTTAGCATTCAATTTTTTAATAAAAACTTATTAAAATTCCACTAGCATAATTCAATATAAGATTAGCAATATTTATTTAATAAATATTGTATTTAGGTTATTTTTTAAACAAGTTAAACAGTATTTTAAAAATGACTAAAAGACTAACCTCTAAAATAACAACATTATTTTTATAAAAAGTAAAAAAATGATCAAATATTATTTTATAATAAATGAACTGCAAGAATAGAAAATAGAGATTTTGGAGTAATTAAAAATAAATACAATGTTTTAAATAAAAATTATAAGATTAACTAATGAATGATACGATACATACATTAACTAACTAATTAATTTTTTTGTGATATATCTTCCTCAAAGCAAATTTATAAATTAATATTTGGTAATTATTATAATTTGTTTGTTCTTTTTATTCAAAAAAAATTAATTAAATTTCCATAAATTTTTATTCAGTGTCTTTGAAAAGAAAAAATAATGATTTTATAGATTAAATATTATGAAGAGTTAGATGAAGTCTTTATTAATTTGTATACGAATATATGGCTTAAATTTATTTTTATCTATAAAAAAGTTTTTAAACTCTTCGCTTTAATCTCATGAGGCTCTCCGTATTGATCTTTAGTATATTTAATTTTAAAATACTTTTACATTTATATTTAACTTTCAATTTATTTTTAATATAATTTTTCTAAAAGAAATTATCATCTATATTCATTAATAAATATCTACATAAATATATTTTCCTATTATGACTTAATTTTTACAATAATTTTTTATTATTCTTTATTCATTTTTTATTATTTCATATTTTTTCTTTATTTTTTGCTACTTTTACTATTGCTTGATAAAAGCAGTCTATTATTTGGATTGTGATATTATTTATTAATTATAAAAATTAATTTAATACAATAAAGCTTTTTTAATTTA
>NW_002476432.1:763275-768015 GCF_000189635.1 Tetrahymena thermophila SB210
AGACAGTTTATTTGTTTTGGATTGTGATATTTTTAATTATAAAAATTAATCTAAAACAATAAAGCTCTGTTAATTTATATGATAGTTTTTATTTGATTTATTTTTATTTTTCTTTTTTATTGTGCTTGTTTCTTTTTATTTCTTTGATAATTTAGCTCATTTTTTATTTTTAACTTTCACTTTTATTATTAAATCATTCACTTTTTTTTTATTTCTTATTTTTTCATAATGTTTTCCTTCAAATTAACTAATTGATTATATATTTTTCTTCAATACTTAAAAAGTGACAATTAAATTGATGATGAAGGTACATCAGCCTTAGGTTCTGCTTTAGCAAATTGCATTAATCTCTCAAATTTGGAGCTTAACCTTAGGTAAAATCAGTTTATTTGTTTTAGATTGTGATACTCTAATAAACTAATTAATTTAATATTTTTTCTTCAAATATTTAACAAGTGAAAATTAAATTGGTGTTGAAGGTATATTAGTCTTAGGCTCTGCTTTAGCAAATTGCACTAATCTCTAAAATTTGGAACTTAACCTTGGGTAAAAACAGACAGTTTATTTGTTTTGGATTGTGATATTCTTAAAGATAGGAATTAATTTTAAATAATAAAGCTCTTTTAATTTATTAGATAGTTTTTATTGGATTTATTTTTTTTCTTTTTTATTTTTCTTGCTTTTTTTTCTTTCTTTGTTACTCATTTTTTTATTTTTTCACTTTATTATTAATTCATTCAATTTCATATTTTTTCCTCAATATTAAAAAGTAACAATTAAATTGGTGATAAAGGTACATTAGTCTTAGATTGTTTAGCAAATTGCACTAATATCTTAAATTTAATACTTGATCTTCGGTAAAAATAATTGATTTATTTGTTTTGGATTGATATAATTTTAATTATAAAAATTAATTTTAAACAATAAAGCCATCTTAATTTATTTAATAGTTTTTATTTGATTTATTTTTCTTTTTTATTGAGCTTGTTTTTTTTTGTATTTTTATTAATTTAACTCATTTTTTTATTTTTAACTTTTTCTTATATTATTAATTCATTCACTTCTTTTTATTACATATTTTTATTAATTTTACCTTCTAACTAAATAATTAATTAATTATATATCTTTTCTTTAATATTGAAAAAGTAGTAATTAAATTGGTGATAAAGGTACATCAGATTTAGGTTCTGCTATAACAAATTGTGCTAATCTCTAAAATTTGGAACTTTACCTTAGGTAAAAATAGTTTATTTGTTTTGGAATGTGATATTCTTAATTAAAATTATAAAATTCTTTTAATTTTTATACTTCATATTTTTTCTTTATTTTTTCCTTCTAATTAATTAACTAAATAAATATGTTTTTTCTTCTAAATTTAAAAAGTGACAATTAAATTGGTGACGAAGGTGCATCAGGTTTAGGTTATGCTTTAGCAAATTGCACTTATCTCTCAAATTTGACACTTAGTTTTGGGTAAAAACAATTTATTTGTTTTGGATTGTGATATTTTTAATTATAAAAACTAATTTAAAACAATAAAGCTCTCTTAATTTATTTGATAGCTTTTATTTGATTTATTTTTTTTTTTATTGTGCTTTTTTTATTAATTTAACTCAATTAATTTTTATTTTCAACTTTAACATTTATTATTAATTAATTCATTCACTCCTTTTTATTTTATATTTTATCTTAATTTTTTCCTTCTTATTAACTTTTTAATTATATATTTTTTCCTCAATACTAAAAAAGTAGGAATTAAATTAGTGCAATTGGTGCATCATGTTTAGGTTCTGCTTTAGCAAATTGTGCTAATCTCTCATATTTGGAACTTTACCTTAGGTAAAAATAGTGTATATACTTTGGATTGTGATATTTTTAATTATAAAAATTAATTTAAAACAAAAAAGCCCTAATAATTTATTTGATAGATTTTATTTTATTTGATTTATTTTTCTTTTTTCTTGTGCTATTTTTTTTTTATAAATTTAATCATTTTTTATTTTTAACATTTACTTTAATAATTAATACATTCACTTATTATTATTTTATATTAAATCTTAATTTTACATATAATTAATTAATTATATTTTTTTCTTCAATATTTAAAAAGTGATAATTAAATTGGTGAAGGTGCATCAGGTTTAGGTTCTGCTTTAGCATATTGCACTAATCTCTCAAATTTGGAACTTTATCTAAGGTAAAAATGGTTTATTTGTTTTGGATTGTGAAATTATTAATAAAAAAAAATTAATTTAAAACAATAATGCTCTCTTAATTTATTTGATTTATTTTTCTTTTTCTTGAGTTTTTTTTTATTTGTTTATTAATTTAACCATTTTTTTTTACTTTCAACTTTTGCTTTTATTATAAATTCATTCACTTCTTTTTATTAGATATTTTTCTTAACTTTTTCCTTCTAACTAACTAATCTTCAATACTTAAAAAGTGGTAATTAAATTGGGGCAAATAGTGCATCAGATTTAGTTTCTGCTTTAGTAAATTGCACTAATCTCTCAAATTTGACACTTGATCTTGGGTAAAAATATTTTATTTGTTTTAAATTGTGATATTTTTAATTATAAAAATTAATTTAAAACAACAAAGTTCTTTTAATTTATTTAATAGTTTTTATTTGATTTATTTTTCTTTTTTTTTATTATGCTTATTCTTTTTTCTTTGTTAATTTTAATCATTTTTTTAATTTAAACTTTCACTTTTATTATTAATACATTCACTTCTTTTTATTACATATTTTTTCTTAATTTTTTCCTTCTAATTATTTAAAAAGTAACAATTAAATTGGTGTAATTGGAGCATCAGTTTTAGGTTCTGGTTTAGCCAATTGCTCTAATATCTAAAATTTGACACTTTACCTTAGGTAAAAACAGTTTATTTGTTTGGGTGGTATTTTTAATTATAAAAATTAATTTAAAACAATAATACTTACTATTTTAATTTATTTGATAGTTTTTATTGATTTATTTTTATTGTTCTTGTTTTTTTTTTCTTGTTATTTTGCTAATTTGGTTGACTCATTTTTTATTTACAACTTTTACTTTATTATTAATTCATTCACTTCTTTTTATTTTATTTTAAATTTTTTCATTCTAATTAAATATTTTTTCTTATAAAGTAAAAATTAAATTGGTGATGAAGGTGTATCAGGTTTAGGCTTTGCTTTAGCAAATTGCTCTAATTTCTCAAGTTTGGCATTTTACCTTCAGTAAAAACAGAGAGTTTATTTGTTTTTGATTGTTATATTTTTTTATTTAAAAATTAATTTAAAACAGCAAAGCTCAAAGAATTTATTTGATAGTTTTTATTTGATTTATTTTTCTTTTTCTTTTTTATTATTCTTGTTTCTTTTTCTTTCTTTCTTTCTTTCTTTCTTTCTTTCTTTCTTTCTTTCTTTCTTTCTTAGTTCATTATATCATTTTTTATTTTCATCTATTGCTTTTATTATAAATTCATTCACTTCTTTTTATTTATATTTTTTCATCGATTTATCCTTCTAATTAACTATATATTTTTTCTTCAATATTTAAAAAGTAACAATTAAATTGGTTCAATTGGTGCATCAGGTTTAAGTTCTGCTTTAAAAAATTGCACTAATCTCTCAAATTTGGAACTTTACCTTGGGTAAAAACAGTTTATTATTTTTAATAATAAAAATTAATTTAAAATAATAAAGCTCTTTTAATTTATTTCATAGTTTTTATTTTATTTTATTTTCTTTTTTATTGTTCTTGCTTTTCTTTCTTTGATAAAATTTAATTCATTTTTTTTTTTCAACTTTTGCTTTTATTATTAATTCATTCACTTCTTTTTATTTCATATTTTTTCTTCATTTTTTCTTTTAATTAACTAATAAATTAATTATATATTTTTACTTTAATATTTAAAAAGTTACAATTAAATTGGTGAGGAAGGTGCGTTAGGCTTAGGTTCAGCTTTAGTAAATTACACTAATCTCTCAACTTTGACACTTAACCTTTAGTAAAAACAGTTTATTTGTTTTGGATTGTGAAATTATTAATTTACTTTTTTTTTATAGGGCTTTCTTTTTTTTCTTTGTTTGTTAATTTAAATCATTTATTTTTTTATTTTGAACTTTTGCTTTTATTATTAATTCATTCATTCACTACTTTTTATTTCATATTTTTCTTAATATTTTCCTTCTAATAAACTAATTAATTTTTTTCATCAATACTTAAAAAGTAACAATTTAATTGGTGCAATTGGTGTATAAGGTTTAGTTTCTTCTTTAGCAAATTGCACTAATCTCTCAAATTTGACACTTGATCTTGGGTAAAAACAGTTTATTTATTTTTTATTGTATTGTGATATCTTTTATTATAAAAATTAATTTAAAAGAAAAAAACTCTATTAATTTATTTGATTTATATTTCTTTTTTAATTTGCATGATTTTTCTTTCTTTCTTTCTTTCTTTGTTAATTTAACCCATTTTTTTGTTTTCAACTTTTACTTTTTTTATTAATTCATTCAATTAATTTCATATTTTTTCTTGAATATTTAAAAAGTAAGAATTAAATTGGTGGCGAAAGCGCATAAGTATTAGGTTTTGCTTTAGCAAATTGCACTAATCTTTTAAATTTGGCACTTGACCTTAGGTAAAAGCAGTTTAGTTGTATTAGATTGTGATTTATTATTAAAATAGATATAAAACAATAAACATCTTTTAATTTATTTGATAGATTTTTGTTTGATTTATTATTATT